>NW_023425400.1:0-28361 GCF_014108415.1 Molossus molossus
GTGAGAGTTGGGGGCAAGGGGCAAGAGCGTAGGTCAGGATCAGGTTAGGGCTAGGGCTAGGGCTAGGGCTAGGGCTAGGGTTAGGGTTAGAACTTGGCTTAGGACTGAGGTTAGGGTTTGGACTCACTGAGCCACACCAGCTGGGACCCATGTTTTCTTTCTATCTTTGAATCTCTTCTGCCTATGGTGTCTGTGAGTGTCATGTATATGAGGTTCCCACACATATGTATGTCTAAAATTTGTTTATTTTTTGTAGCTAATCTGTGTCATAAGTATTTGATTAGCAAACAAGTAAAGAACCATTTAGTTTAGAGGGAAGTTTCTTTCCCACGTAAGCAAGTAATTAGATATTTAATGAAATGTGAATTTTGGGAGTACATCTATTTCACCCTTAGAAATTTAACAATTTTTGTAAAGAAAACTTTTTTGGACTGAACGATTTTACCAGTGAAATTTGGAAAAGTCTCCTAATTTAGCTTCTGGATATAAAATTTTTTACAGATCAAGGACTATAAGCAGGATTTTTATCTGAATCAAGAGGTGGGGGGACATTCATTAGGTGAGCACTTCCTGTGGAACCACTTTCCTGAGCACATCCTGCAGACTTGATACCAGAATTTCAGGCTCACTACTTCCCTGTGAGCTCGCTGAGCACTGAGAGGTCCCTCAGTCTCTCTGCAGGCTGGGTCCAGGCCTAGCCTGGGCCCTTCAGCAATGAATGTCCTAAGCCATAAAGTAAGAAATTTTACAAGTGACACAATGAAGACCCTCAGAGCTTAGTTCTGTGTTGTAAAGAACATACCTTGTAAATGCTAGAACCTGGTCAGAGACATTTCAGAGACCCAAAGCCTATGGGTTCTTTTTCCAAACCCCTGCAATGTCACATGAAGTGCCATGAACTAGGCAGCCGATCGGATCCATGTTTATCTCTCATCAGTGTTTCTATCTCTTTTTCTCTTCTGTCTCTGAAGTCAAAAAAATATTGCAGAAAAAGTGCAAATTAGAAAAGCAGCATATTTGAGATACCAGTTAAATGGAGTTTTGTTTTGTTTTGTTTTGCTTTTTTGTTTCAGTCTGACAAGAGACCAGGCTGGGAGAGAAAATAGAAGCTTCTGGTCTTGTCACCACAACAGTGTAGCTTATTATTTTTAAATTAACTCATCTTTTTTCTCTAGTACTTTTTTTGTAAAATGAAAATAAATTTTTTTGCAGCTTGCTTAATTCAGAAAAATAAAATTTATTAAAAATTCTACCCCAAGAAGTAATTTTAAGAATGTACTTTTCCAGCCCTGGCCAGTTTGGCTCAGCAGTTAGAGCATTGGCTCGTGGTCCAGAGAGACCCGGGTTTGCTTCCTGCTAAGGGCACGTACCTTGGTTGCATTTGTTTCAGGCCCTGGTTGGGTCATGGGGGAGGCAGCCACTTGATGTGTCCCTTTTACATTGATATTTCTCTCTCTCTTACTCTCTCTCCCTCCCATTCTATCTGAACAAAAATGGAAAAATGTCCTCAGGTGAGGATAAAAAAATAAGAATATACTTTTTTAGATATCTCTACATGCACATTTTCTTTCTTCTACTTATTTATATTTAATGTACTATTTTAGGCTCTTAACATTGATGCAAACTTTTTGAATTTTTTCCTTTTCTAAAATGTGCATTAAAGGGTGCACAAGTTTTCATAAGTTTTGGAATGTAGTATAATTTTGTATGTCTTAATAGATTTTTAGTGAGAAGAAGGGAGAAGAAGAGAGATGGAAACATCCATCAGCTGCTGCCTGCACACCCTTATAGTGGTCAAGCCCAAAACCTGAGAATGTGCATTGGCTGGTGACCTCTTGGTACATGGGTCAATGCTCAACCAGTGACCCACAACAGGTTGGTGGCACGTAGTATTTTTATTTTTATTATGTTTAAATTATTTTCTAGCTCCAATGCTTGTTTATTTTTGTTATTTAGAAGTATATTTTGTAACTTTTAAATATAAGGTGTTTCTAGTTACCTATTATTCAGGGTTTATAGGTTAACTGCAATGACAATAAGAAACACACTTGTTTCGATTTCAATCCTTTGAATTTTGTTGAAACTTGCTTTTTAATACAATGTGGTCACTTAAAAATGTCCTAAATGTGTTCTCTGCTGCCATCTTGTGTGCACCTTGGGAATGACAACTCAGTGCATGTCAGTGCACAGGGATTTTGTATTTAGGAATATTGACTGCAATTTGCTGCTCATGTTTAGTTTTTATACCATTACTAATATTTTTGTTGGAGTCTATTGTTTATAAAAGATGTGTGGTGTGTCCTTGAATAAGATGTGTGTACAATCTATTATATTATAAATTTGTTTATTTTTCTTGTAGCTCTGTTCTCTATAATTTGAGTCAATGTTGCAAAGTACATAAAAATTTGGAACTTCCTGGTAAATTAAACTTATACATATGATGTGTTCTTCATTTTTAGTAATGCTTTTTGTCTTCAAGTCTATTATATGTTATTCTATAATTTTTATTAGTTTATGTTTGCATAATAAAGTGTGTGTCAACTCCAGAGTTACCAGCTCTCATGTTTTTTAATAGTTAAGCCTTGTCATTTGCTTAGTGTGGGATCCTCGGTACCACCTGGCCAAAGGGAACAGGTGAGAGAAGGATTGGTTGCCTTCTGCATGACTGACTGACTAGGGCCAGGGATCAAATCTGCACCCCAGGTATGGGTTCTTGACCAAGAATTAAACTTGTGACCTTTAGGTGTGTGGGACTATGCTCAACTGCTGAGCCAACCTGGCCAGGGTTCATTGTTATTTTAATGTGTAACTTCCCAATGATATATTGAGCTATTTTTGCAAGCTTACTTACTATGTCTTATTGACATAAAAAAATCCAAATCTGTAGAGAATTTTCATGAGTGAATTTGAGCCAAACTGACCACAGAATCTTGGGAATGAAGGTCTGAAATGCTCCAGACAGTAACAGTGTTGCAGATTCTTTTATGCATTTGGAATGAGGAGGAAACCAAGGAAGACAGTGAGGGTGGGAGAGCAAGGCCGGGATTGGGTGACAAAGTGGTTAAGAGAACGGGCTCTCACGCTTTAGAGGGGGGATTGCTGGGGGAATTTCAAAGGTGTGTTCATGTAGATGCATAGAAACAATGGACAGAGCTTACTTAAGGCAAAGGTAAGTCTTTTACTGAAGTTACCTGCCTGGGGTTTGATCGTCCAGTTTGACCTGTTCTATTAGAAATTTATGATTATATCACTAAGAGGTTGTTTTCCACTGACCCTTCTCTTTTTAAAAAAATCCTCACCTTTGGATATTTTTTCATTTATCTTCAGATAGAATGGGAGGGAGGAGGAGAGGGAGAGAGAAACACAGAAACATCAGCGTGAGAAAGACTGGTTGCCTCTAGCATGACCCCAACTGGGACTGGGGACTGAGCCTCAACCAAGGTACCTGTACTTGACCTGAATAGAACCCCTGACTCTTTGGTCCCCGATTAATGCTCAGACCACTGAGTCAAACTGGCCTTTAAACATAAGGAGTTCCTGGTTAACTGTTATTACTGATTTCTAGACCAAGTGCACCAAGAGCAAGAGACATACTTTACATAAATTTAATCCTTTGATGTTTCCTCCAACTTGTTCCTAGTACCATATGATCACTTAAAAGTGTTCCAAGTAAGTTTCTCTGCTACCATCCAGTGTGTGTCTTGGGAATAACACCCTAGGGCAGCAAAAAATGTTGGTGTGGTGTAGTGATTATTATGGACATTGAATCTGATTTGCTGCTCATGTTAAGTTTTTTATATCATTACTGAGGTTTTCATTGGTATCTGTTGGTTCTCAAAGTGTATGCTGTGTCCTTGAATGAGAGATGTGCTAAATGTATTATGATGATAAATTTGTCTATTTTTTCTTGTAGCTCTGTTCTGTATAATTTAAGTTTATGTTATAAAGTGCTTGCAAATTTGGAACTTTCTGCTACATTAAAGTTATTGACATGAAGTGCTCTTTATTATGTCTAGTGATGTTTTTGCCTCCAAGTGTACTGTATGTCAAAACGCAATTTTTATTTAGCTCACATTGTCACAGTATGTCTTTCTGCACTCTTTCAATCTCTTTGTACCCTTATGTTTCAGAAAGCTCCCTGTGTTTTCTATTAATAATGAGTGACCATTAAAATCCATAAGGATGAGATTTTGGTGGGGGTATGATATAGGCATTCAATATTTTTTCCATTCAGTTATCCCTCACTATTTATTATATAATTTATAATATTCAATGGTCTCATGAGACATCTTTATTGTACAAAATTTCCATATAGTTTTGAGTCTGTTACTGGAATTTCTGTTCCATCAATTTGTCTTTTCACAGGGCATTATCCCACCATTGCAACTATGGTAGTTTCATAATATATATTGTTAATGTCTGGTTGGGGTAGCTGCTATTCATTATTTTGCTTGTTCAGAATTTTCTTTCAATTCTTATTTTATTTAATTAATTTATTTATTTATTCTTTTTTTTTTTTATTGATTTTAGAGAGAGAGGAAGAAAGAGGGAGAGAGAGAGATAGAAACATCGATGAAAGAGAACATTGATTGGCTGCCTCCTGCATCCCCCCAACTGGAAATCAGGCCCACAACCTGGGCATGTGCTCTGAATGGGAGTCAAACTGGCGACCTCTTGATGCAGGGTTGACGCTCAACCACTGAGCCACACCAGCCAGGCTCTTCCTTATTTTAACAAAAATTTTAAATTGAGATTGTTTTACTTTTTAAAATCTTTCTGATATTTTAATGTACACCATATTAAATTTCTAGAGAAATTTGGGAAATTTATATCATTATAACTTTTTTCTATCTAAGACTAGGATGTAACCTTCCATTTATTCAAGTTTCTGCTATGTGGGTAGCATTTTAAAATTTTGTTCATACAGATTGTGCACATTCTTATTAAGTTCATTCCCAGGAATGTTATTGGTCTAACATTGGTTATTGGTTCTCTGGTTATATTGTACATTACTCTAAATGTATATAAGATATTAATTTCTGTATGTTATTTATTCCCCACTTTACCAAATTATATTGTTTTTAATAATTAAGTGGATTCTCATGAGTTATCAAGCTAAAGAATCTATCATGCAATAACAATAATTACACTATTTTAGTCATATAAAACATAAAATAGTTACAGCTTGTCAGAAAAGAAAAAATTAAGGTAATGTGAAGAGTTAGAAAAAGTCTTAAAAGCTTTTTTAGTGATAAGTTTATTAATGTTTAACTAGAATAGTAACAGAATTCTTAGCATTTTATTATTTTTATTTATTTATTTTTATTAATTAACTTATTTATTTTTATTACAAATGTTTTTCCTCTTCCCCCACTAATTCCCCTCTCCACCACCCTGTCCCCAGCTTTGTTGTTCATGTCCATTGTTCATGCACACATGCATATAAGTTCTGTGGTTTATCTCTCCCCCATACCCCCTCTTCTGGGGATTGTCAGTCTGTACCCCACTTCTACACCTCTGGGACTACCCTATTCCTGAGACTGTTATATTCATTATATCCCACAAATAAGTGAGATCATATGATACTTATCTTTCTCTGTTTGGCTTGTTTCACTTAGGATGATACTTTCCAGGTCTCTTCATGTAGTCTCAAAGGATAAGAGATCTTTCTTTCTTACAGCTGTATAGTACTCCATTGTGTATATGTACCACTGCTTTTTTATTCATTCATCTACTGATGGACACTTGGGCTGTTTCCAGATGTTAGAACATGAGGGTACAGCTATTATTTCTGATTAGTGTTTCAGGCTTCTTAGGGTATATTCCTAGAAGTGGGATCACTGCATCAAATGGAAGTTCAATTTTTAATTTTAAGGTAACACCATGTTGTTTTCCATAGTGGCTGCACCAGTCTGCATTCCCACCAGCAGTGTACTAGAGTCCCCTTTTCTCCACACCCTCGCCAACACTTGTTGTTTGATGATTTGTTGATGGTGGCCATTCTGACATGAGGTGATACCTCATTGTTGTTTAAATTTGCATCTTTCTGATGATTAGTGATGTTGAGCATTTCTTCATGTCTCTTAGCCATTTGTATGTCCTGTTTGGAGAGGTGTCTATCTAGTTCCTCTGCCCATTTTTTTTAACTGGGTTTTTTTTTCTTCCTTTTGTTGAGTTGTATGAGCACTCTATATATATTGGAAATTAATCCCTTATCTGATATATCATTGGCAATTATGCTTTCCCATACTGTGGGTTGCCTTTCCATTTTAATGATTGTATCTTTTGCTGTGCAGAAGCTTTTGAGATTGATGTAGTCCCATGTGTTCATTTTCTCCTTTGTTTCTATTGCCTTAGGTGATGTAACAATGAAAATTATGCTGTGTATAATGTTTGAAATTTTGTTGCCTACAGTTTCTTCTAGGATTATTATGGATTCATGAGTCACATTTAAGTCCTTTATCCATTTTGAGTTTGTTCTTGTGTAGGGTGTAAGTTGATGGTCTAGTTTCATTTTTTTGCATATAGCTGTTTAATTTTTCCAAAACCATTTATTAAAGAGGCTGTCTTTACTTCACTGTATGCTCTTGCCACCTTTGTCAAATATTAATTGAGCATATTGCCTTGGGTCCATTTCTGGGTTCTCTGTTCTGTTCCACTGGTCTATATGCCTGTTCTTGTGCCAGTACGAGGCTGTTTTGATTACAGTGGCCTTGTAGTATGACCTGAAATCGGGTAATGTCATCCCTCCAACTTTGTTCTTCTTTTTCAAGATTTCTGTGGCTATTCAGGGTCTTTTTTGGTTACATATGAACGTTTGAAGTATTCGTTCTAGTTCTGTTGTTGGCATTTTGATGGAGATTGCATTGAATCTAGAAATTGCTTTGGATAATATGGACATTTTAATGATGTTAATTCTACCAATCCATGTACACGGTATGGACTTCCACTTTTTTATTTTCCTCTATTTTTTTTCAATGATCTGTAGTTTTCAGTGAATAGATCCTTTACTTTTTTGGTTAAGTTTATTCCTAGGTATCTAAATATTTTTGCTGCGATGGTAAATAAGATTTTTTTTACTTTCTCTTTCTCTGAGTTCATCATTGGTGTATAAGAATGCCATTGATTTCTTGACATTAATTTTGTATCCTGCTACTTTTCCAAATTCATTTATTAAGTCTAGTAAATTTTAAATGAAGTCTTTGGGGTTTTCTATGTATAGTATCATGTTATCTGCAAATAATGACAGTTTCACTTCCTCCTCTCCAGTTTAGATTCTTTTTATTTTTTCTTCCTGTCTGATTGCTGTGGCTAAGACTTCCAGTACTATGTTAAATAAGAATGGCAAAAGTGGGCATCCTTGCCTTGTTCCTGTTCTTAAGGAAAATGCTTTTAATTTTTGCCCATTGAGTATGATGTTGGCTGTAGGTCTTTCATATATGGCCTTTATTATGTTGAGATATGATTCCTCTATTCCCAGATTGCTAAGTGTTTTTGTTAGAAATGGGTACTGGATTTTGTTGAATGCTATTTCAGCATCTATTGATATGATCATATGATTTTTATCTTTCATTTTGTTTTTGTGGTGTATCACATTTATTGATTTACAAATATTGTACAAGCCTTGCATCTCTGGGATGAATTACACTTGGTCATGGTGAGCAATTTTTTTGATGCTTTGCTGAATTCAATTTGCTAGTATTTTGTTCAGGATTTTGGCATCTATGTTCATCAGGGATATTGGTTTGTACTTTGTTTTCTTTGTAGCATCTTCTTCTGGTTTTGGAATTAGAATTATGCTGGCCTCATAAAATGAGTTTGGAAGTCTGGAAGTCTTCCTCTTTTTTGAATATTTTGAAATAGTTTGAAGAAAATGGGTATTAGTTCTTCTTTGAATGTTCGGTAAAATTTCCCCATGAAGCAGTCTGGGCCTGGGCTTTTGTTTGCTGTGGGAGATTCTTGATTACATCTTCAATTTCTTCTGTTGTTATTGGTCTGTTCAAGTTTTCTATCTCTTCCCGGTTCAATTTTGGGAGACTATGTGTTTCTAGAAATATGTTTATATGACTTAGATTGTCAAATTTGTTGCTGTATAGATGTACATAATATTTGTTAACAATCCTTTGTATTTCTGTGGTGTCAGTTACTATTTCTTGTCTTTCATTTCTGATTTTGTTCATTTGGGTTCTCTCTCTTTGTTTCTTGGTGAGTCTAGCTAAGGGTCCATCAATCTTGTTTATCTTTTCGAAAAACCAGCTCTTTGTTTCATTGATCCTCTGAATTGGTTTTTTTTGGTCTCCATGTCATTTATTTCTTCTCTGATGTTTACTTTTCTTCCTTCTACTTGCTCTAGGGTTTTCTTTTTGTTTGTTTTCTAGTTCTTTAAGTTCAGAGGTTAGATAGTTTTTTAATTTTTTTTTTTTTTTTGCTTCTTCATGTAGGACTGTAGTGCTATGAACTTCCCTCTCAGAACTGCTTTTGCTGCATCTAATAGATTTTGTGTGGTTATGCGTTAATTTTCATTGGTTTCCAGGAAGTTTTTAATTTCTTCCTTGATCTCCATGGTAACCCATTCATTTTTCAATAACATGCTATTTAGCCTCTATATTTTCAAATGTCTTTGCATGTTCTTGTCACAATTAATTTCTAGTTGCATGCCATTGTGATCTGAGAAGATACTTGATATGATTTCAATCTTCTTGAACTTGTAGAGACTTAGTTTGTGCCATAGCATGTGGTCTGTCTTTGAGAATGTGTCTTAAGGGCACTTGAGGAGAATGTGAACTCTGCATTTTCTGGGTGTAATTCTCTGTAGATATCTATTAAATCCATTTGATCTAGTGCTTCATTTAGAGTCTGTGTTTCCTTGTTAATTTTTTGTCTAGATAATCTATCCAGTGATGTCAGCGGGGTATTGAAATCCCCTGCTATGATTGTATTACTGTTAATTTTTCCTTTGAAGTTCTCCATAAGATTTTGAATATATGTTGGTGCTCCTATATTGGGTGCATATAAGTTTACCAAGGTTATATCTTCCTGTTGAGAGATCCTTTCAATATTATGTTGTGGCCTTCTTTGTCTTTAGTTATGGCCTTCATTTTGAAATCTACTTTATCAGACATGAGTATTGCTACCACAGCTTTTTTTGTTGTTTGTTTTTTGTTTGCTTAAAAAATTATTTTCCATTCCTTCACTTTCAACCTATGTGAGTCTTTTATTGAGAGGTGGGTTTCTTTTAAACAACATATATGTGAGTCACCCTTTCTTATCAGCTACTCTGTGTCTTTATATTTGATCTTTCAAACCATTCACATTTAAGGTGATAATTGATATGTACTTACTTATTGCTATTTTTGTTTAGTGTGGTTCTATTTTTCTTCCTATGTTTTCTACTAATTGCAGCAGTCCTTTTAGCATAACTTGCAGTGCTGGTTTGTATTTCCTTAGCCTTTTTTTTTTTTTGTCTGGAAAACTCTTTATTTGACCTTCTGTTTGAATGATACCCTTGCTGGGTAGAGTAGTCTTGGATTCAGATCCTTGTTTTTCATGACCTTGATTACTTCATGCCACTCCCTTCTGGCCTGTAGTGTTTGTTTTGAGAAGTCAGCTGAGAGCCTTATGGGGTTTTCTTTGTAGGTAACCTCTTGCTGTCTTTAGAATTCTCTCTTTGTGTTTAATTTTTGCATGTTAATTACCATGCGTCTTGGTGTGGGCCTGTTTGCGTTCTTACTTGGGGCTCTCTGTGCTTCTTGAACTTGAATGCCTTCTTCCTTCACCAAGTTAGGAAAGTTTTCTGTCACTATTCAAATACATTTTTTAAACCTTGCACAATTTCTTCCTCTTCAGGGACTCCTATGATGCAAATGTTATTATGTTTTCAGTTGTCCCACAGTTCTATTAAACTTTCTTCCAGTTTTTTAATTGTTTATTCTTTTTGGTTTTCTGATTGGTTGATTTTGTCTACCTTGTCTTCTAATTCACTGATCCAGTCCTCAGCTTCCTCTAGTCTGCTGTTTAGTCCTTCCAATGTGCTCTTAATTTTTGCTATGTCATTCTTCATTTCCACTTGGTTTGTCTTCAATGTTTCTATATCTTTACTCATGGTGTGATATCCTTACTCATGCTGTTGAGCTTCCTCAAGATCATGGCTCTGAACTAAACCTCTGATAATTTGATTACCTGCATTTCATTGATCTCATCTTTGATAGAGTTCTCTTGTTCTTTCATTTAGGATTTTTTATTTGTTTCACCATTTTGGCTCTCTCAGTGGGTTTTGTAGCCTGCCAAATTTTCCCTGTGGGTGTTGGTGCTCTGCTGTTTTTGGCTCCCTCTACTGGGTTTGGATGAGCCTGGGTGGGTCCACATTAAACACCACTGGGTAGATTTGCAAGTCCAGGAAAGGTTTCATTATCCTCTAGCTTTTTCCTGGTGGCTAGTAGTCTCAGTTACTCAGTTCCTTGGAATGTAGCCCTGCTTTTCTGCATAAGAGAATTTTCAGAGGGTGGGATAGATGCTGGTTATTAATGAGCCTCAATTTGCATTTCTTTGCCTCACATGGGAAAGGTTGAATCTCTGAGATAGGGGGCTGCTACTTTTTTCCACACCTCTGGGAAGGAGCACATTGGCCACTGTCCTTTGTGGTCGCAACTGAGCAAAAACTCTGAGTGCCCTTTAAATCCCAGGTGTCCCCACAGAGTTCCCGCCCACTCTGCCCTCCCTCTGCTGTATCCCCCAGGTGAGTGGCCATGACTATTTTAGCGCTCTGTCCTGGCTCTCTGCGCTGTGGATCAGGCTTGTTTTTTATTCCCCAAGGGCACTGCTCACAGCTCAGTTTGCTGCTGTGTGTGGGCTTTCATCCCGTCAGCCTCTTGCACCTCCGCAGATTCTACCAGTGTCCTTGGTTATATGTTCCTGTTCTGCTTTTCTGTTGCTTTTTTTCAAGAATTTGTCTTTATTTTAGTTGTAATTCTTGTTTGGTCATGGGAGATCATCTGCATAGCTTTTATTCACTCTGCCCCCATTTTGACATTTTTTAGGCCTATCTTGAGCACAGCTGGGTTGCATAAGCCTTTCTGGTGCCCCCACACTCTGCATGTCTCGTGGGTAACTGGATGGCATTGTCCTTTTGGGGACCAGGCTCTATGCCTATATTATTGGCTGCTGGGTTGCACAGGCCTCTCTAGTGCTTCAGCACCCCACAGGCTTCGTGGGTAACTAGATTGCACAGTCTGTGATGGGTTGCACAGGACTCTGGTGCTTCAGCTTCACACAGGTCTTATGGGTAACTGGATTACCCTGACCCTGCTGGGTCACACAGGTCTCTCTGGTGCCCCCGCAACCTGCATGTCTTGCGGGCAGGCAGCTGGATGGCACCAGTCTCTCTAGGGCTCATGCTTCCCACTGCTCTTTTATACTATTAGACCGCACAGGCCTCTGTGGAGCCCAGGTCCTGCTTCTGGTGGTAAGGGAATGCTGCTGCCCCATGGGGCTCAACTCCTGCTCAGCTTTTGCTATAGTTTTGGTGATGGGTCTCAGCTGCTTGTCTGTGCTTCGGTTGCCTGGGGATAGATGTCTGCTCCCCAGCCTCTGTTGCTGGGGGTGTATCTCGACTCTGATCAGGTTGCTACTATGGGAGATGGTACTGGGCTCCAGGCTGTCTACAGCTTTCATGACTGGCACCTTGAAAGCTCCACTGCTGTGCTGACACAGAGTTAACACTGGTCTGATGGTGTCAGGTGTGCTGGTGGGCTCAGATTCCTGAGTGCTAGCTGCTCCCACTGCCTTCTCCCAGGGCAGACCTGGGATCTTCGAAAATGGTGGGACCTCCCGGTGGGTCAGGGAGTAGTGCCCTGAAGGGCCGCTTACCGTGGTAGCTGGCTGCTCCCATTCACAGCACAAGAAACTTCTGTTCTGCGTCTCTGCACTGCTCAGGTTTGGTCATCCACCTTCATGTCCACTCACACTCTCTCACACACTCTCTCTCTCACACACACACTCACCCTCTCTCTGGTCCTGCCTGCCATCATATTCCAAAATTCTTAGCATTTTAAATGAGTTTAGGGCATGGACACATGATGTGCTAGAAACCAGAAGGAAAATTTTAAGAAAAATTGAGCCTCATTTGGTGACCTGAGGAAGTTACAATATTGCAAATGTCCACTCTTTAAAAGAGAAGCACTTGAGATGGTGACTTCTGGAATTTAACAGAGTGAGATTATTGATTCTAAATAACATTCAGAAACAGTTATTAAAGAGTGCTTTATGAGCAATTTTAAAAAGGCCATGACTCTCAGATTCCTACTGTGGTTCATTATTGTGATTCAGGCTCCCAAGGTGTCAGCCCTTCCTCGCCTCCTGAGCTTCTGTGGGCCCCTCCTCCTAGGACAGTCCTGCCCAGTCTGTAGTGGTGGTGGTTTAGGTTGTGGCTTCTGTGCTGCCTGTTCGAAGAGGCATCATTTCAGGTCTAGGTCAAAATTGAGTTCCTGTCTCCACTGTATTTGACCTTCATCAAGCTCCATATAGACTAGGGTTTCTAAATCTCAGCACTATTGACCTTTTGTCCAGATAATTCTTTGTCCTGAGGGATTGTCCTCTGCATGGAAGGTGCTTATTAATATTTATTACATCTATTTCCTGTATATAGTTAATACCCTCCCTTACTCCACCTCGAAGACAATCTCAAATGCTTCCTACAATGCCAAATATCTCCTGGGGTCCAAAATCACCTTTGGTTGAAACTTGTTTTATCTTACACTGTGGGCACTCTCAAAAATGTTCCAAGTGTAACTCTCTGCTGCCATCTCTTGTACATCTTGAGAATGACAGCTGGTGCTTGTCTTAGTGCATAGTAGATTAGTGTTTAGAAACACTGACTGCAATTTGCTGTTCATGTAATGGTTTTATATTGTTACTGATATTTTTGTTGAAGTCCATTGTTTATAAAAGAGGTGTGGCATTTTCCTGTATAAGAAGTGTGTTGATTCTAGTAGAATCAAAAAATTGTCTATGTTCCATGTAGCTCTTTTCTGATGTAAATAGAGTTTATGTTATAAAGTGAATACAAATTTGGAACTTTCTGGTAAATTAAACTTAGAGATATGAGTTTGATTTGTATATTTTGCCTTAAAGTGTATGATATGGTATTCTGTAATTGTCATTTGGTTTGTGTTTGCCTAACACAGGGTGGGGCAAGTGCAGGTGTGTAGTTGTTTGCATGAAAAAAAAGTACAATACTGAATAAATACTAATCCCACAACAGACTGTTTTATGTTCTCAGAACTGTAAACCTACTTTGCCCGAACATATATATATTTTCTCATTCTTTCACTTTCAGTGTTTTTGAATATTATGTTTGAAGGACTCACTGTTTTATATTAGCCATGACTGCTCATTGAAATCCATGAGTAATTGAGTTTGGTGGAGGGCAAGATGTAGGGATGCAACACATTTTTCATTGGTCTCACATTGTGTATTCTTCTGTGCATATTCTTTTCACTCAACTGAGGAGTCATCTTTATGATACAGAATTTCCCCAGGAATATCTTTCTACTGGATGTTCTATTCAGTTTTATTACCTCCTCCATTCATGGGGCATTGCCCTGTGGTGTTTAATCATTGCAGCTTTAGAATATGGTACATTTTTATATCTGCTTTGGCTAGCTTGTGTTTATTATTTTGTGCTTTTAGAATTGTTCTGTGCATCATTGGTGCTTATCAGCATCCATTCTTTCTATTCATTGCCTGACTGTTAACTTTTACAGCACCCACTTAAGAATTTAAAATGTTTGCACACATTACAGAATGTTCCTTAGAAAAAAATGATTCTGGCTGAGAATTACTGATCTTGAAGCTTTGATAATTTTTGAAAGCTGCATGATATGGTGTGGGATAGAGAATGTTTTCCACCCTCAAATGTACAGGGTTAATGCTAAGAGGATTGAGGAGTACTGCAGAATTTTATCCATGGATGAAAATTTTAGGACAGAATTCTTTTCTGTATTTTTCTTAATATTTCAGTGTGTTGAAAATACTTCCTAATATTCTGGGGTTTAAAGTGAGGACATGTTGAATGAGTGAGCTCTGGAGTGACCTGCTCTTAGGCTTGGTTGACAGTTAAACCTTTATCTGCTTTTTCTGGGATCCTCAATGAACAGACAGCCAAAGTTGTCAGGTGAGATAGAGAGCAAGTAGAAGTTGTAGGGATCAGAGAAGCCTCGGATTTTCCTGTTGTCTGCTATGAGCAAGAAGCTATTGCCTTCAACCCCATCATCTGCACCCAGTGACTGCATTAGGTAAAACTCAGGGAAGAAACAAGGAAATCCAGTCTATAGTGGAATAGCTGTTTTCCCAGCTGTTTCTTACACTTTGGGTGGGGTATGTCCTAAGTAGATATGGACCATTTTTCCCATCCACATATCAGAACACTTGGTAATGGGATAAGAAATCAAGGATAACTTCCCTTGTTTTAGTTAATTCTATGTGTGTTTCCATTATAGGATTCCTGAGGAAGCATGTCTCGGGCCATTGTTCCTGTAATTTCTCTGAGACTGCATCAGCTTGGCTGTTCTGAAGTAGCTTATTATTTTATTGTCTTTCTTCACCTAGACTGTTTCTTGCTGTACAAAGTCAACAGATCAAACTTGTCATTGTTGAGTTAGGGTATTGTGTGGTACACAAACATTCATACAGTCATTTTTTAAAGTTTCACAGTTCTAATAGGTTGTCAGTGCTGTCTCATTGTTTTAATTTGTAATTCCTTGATGATGTATTATAATGAGCTATTTTTGCAAGCTTATCTACTATGCATTGTCAAGATAAGGAACATCAGAATCTTAGGGAACTTTCATGAGTTTATTTGAGTCAAACTGACCAGAGATGCTTGGCCATGAAGATCTGAAGTGCTCCAGAGAATATTAGTTTCACAGGTTTTTATTCATGTGGAATAAGGAGGAAATGAGAAAGATTACATGAGGGTGGAAGAGAACGAGGTTAGGGTTGGATTACAAACTAGTTCAGAATGTAGCTGTTGCCCTGGCTGGTTTTCTCAGTGGTTAGAGCATTGGACTGCATTCCAGAGAATATAGGTCTCAAAGGAGGAGGGACCTGCCAGGGGGTATTTCAAAGGTGTGTTCATGTAGGTGCACAGAAACATGAGACAGAGATTGCTTAAGCCCAGTATTAAACCAGTTATGTGTCTGGGATATGACTGTGGTTTGCCCTGTTTTGTGAAAAATTTATGATCAGATCACCAAGAGGTTATTTTCTTTGGAACATCTTCTTGTCCACATTGTATATCTTTATTGGCCAGGTGTTTGAAATCTTTACCAATTTTTATTGAGGTTGCTTTTGTTATCATTCATCATGCAGTTTCAGTGAACTCTTGTATGAAAAATGTGTTTTTCTAGAATTCTCTCCCAGGTGTATGACTTATCTTCTTATTCTTCGAACAAGTTCTTTCACAGAGCATTTTTTTTTAGTTTGCAAAGTACTCATGACAAATGTTTTTTTTTACTTAAACCTTATGTATAGAAATACAGCTGTTTTATGATTGTTTTTATTTAAAAGGACAAATAAAACCTAAAGTAACTCATGAGAGGAGGGTCAGTTGTTGAGGCCTGAGGTGGGACTTGAATGAGGTGAAAGGTAGGGCTTGGATAGAGGTAAAAGGAGGGACTTGGATGGAGGTGAAAGGTGGGACTTGGATGGAAGTGAGAAGTGGGTTCTGGATGGAGGCGAGAGGCGGGGCCAGGGCAAAGGTGTGAGGTGTGTGTGCACTTGAGGTAAAAAGAAGCCTGTACCTGAGGTGAGGAGCTGGGACAGGATGAACCTCTGGGTCCACATGTCAGTTGAATGATGAGGCTGAAGTCAGATGAAGTGTCCATGCAAGTGATGGAGCCCAGTTTGAAACCTGGGGCAAGGTGAGCAATGGGGTACAGAGCAAATTAGATGAGCATTGGGGTGGGAGAGGGCTTGAGGTGAGCAGGGTTGAGGAGCAGGCATAGTCAGCCTGAGAGGACAAGAAAAGGGTGTCCTGAGTGTTTCTGGGGTACAAGTCTCAGTTGCAGATTTGCCTGAGGAATTCTGGTAGGATCCACTTTCCTCAGCACATTCTCTAGGCTGGACATCAGATTTAGGGATGCACCACTTCTGGTTCCACTTTAAGTGAGCATGGTGGTTGTGCACTTGAGGTTTTGCCAGGTATGGCAAGCCCTAACATGAAGGAATGTTTAAACTCATTTGAATGTCAGTCCATGAATGAGTGTGAATGTCTGTGTGCTCCACCAGTACCAATCTACGGACTCTGTGTGGGCCTCAACCTGTGCTACTGTGGTGACCTCACATGGCTCAGGGCAGTATCAGGTTCTGGGGGACCTGATCTGTGAACCTGATCTGAGTCAGGGGTTTGTACTGGCCTGCCAAAGTTAAGAGGCACCTATCCCCATGAGGAGAGCAGCCAGGTGGGTGAACCAAAAATCCCCACCCCTTGTCTGTCTGTGCCATTACAGGAGGAGAAACCATGGGAGGAGGCCCATCAACAATACTTGACTGCATGTTGAAGAACTTTAATTGGTTCCAGGGCCAGGAGTCGAGAATGACCTCGAGCCAATTGGAAACCTTCTGTTCAGCTGAATGGCCTATTTTTGGGGTAGGCTGGCCCCCTGAGGGAACCCTCAATGTACGAATCATACGGGCAGTACATATGATAGTAACAGGGAGGCCAGGACACCCAGACCAGTACATCTACATAGATAGACAGCAGGAACTAGCTCAGGTCATGCCAAAGTGGTTCCAATGCTGTGCTGGGAAGAAGCTGAAATTGGCAGGGGTAACTGGGAAAAGAGAAAGACCTCATCTTGCCAAATGTAGGCAGTCCCTTCCCAGGTCTTTATGGCTCAATTTAAAGAAGCACGCCAATCCCCTGTTCTCAAAAGCAACCCAGAGAAAGAACCACCCATACACTTACACCCCTCCTCATATGCATCCAAGATAGTCTCCTGGGCTCCCAAAATAGAAACTCCACCACCATTTGTCTTGCCAGCACCAGCCCCAAAAGTGCCCTCGACCTCCTCGGTCTCAATAAGGTGCTGGCAATGGCAGCCACTCCAAATGCCTCTCAGGGAGACCCAGGCCCCACCACAAATTGGGTCAGATGGTACCAAGCAGCCAGGACAGACCATAATTTATTACCAACCATTCACCACCAGTGACCTCTTAAACTGGAAGCACCATACTTTGTCTGACTCGGAGAAACCCTAGGCCCTGGTTGACCTTATGGAGTCCATCATGCAGACGCATTGTTTCACCTGGTGTGACTGCCAACAGCTACTCCTCATGCTGTTCAACACTGAGGAGCAAAGGAACATTCTCCAGGAAGCCCACCAATATCTAGAGACCACAGTGCCCGAGGGCACTTTAGACCTAGTTCAATGGGCAAGAGCAGCAGCACCTGAGACTCAACCTGACGGACCACCACTCAGAAGAAGAAAGGGATGCACTTCAGAGATACAGGGATGCCCTTCTCTGCTGAATTTGAGCAGGGTCCCGACAGCCTACTCACATGTCAAAGGTAGCTAATGTGTCTCAGCGGCCTGATGAATGCCCTGGGGATTTTTACAAACATCTGTGTGAGTCCTATTGGATATACACCCCATTTGATCCTGAAGGGCCAGACAACCAGAGAATGGTCAACACGGCATTTGTCTCTCAATCAGCCTTGGACATCAGGAAGAAGCTTTAGAAACTTGAGGGCTTTGCCAGAATGAACATAAGCCAACTAATAGAGATTGCCAACCAGGTATACAATGACAGAGAGGAGGCGGCCAAGTGGGAGGCTCACAAAAGAATGGAGAAAAAGGCATTCCTCCCAGCAGCAGTGCTAGGAAAGCCCCTGCCACCCAGGGAAGGCCAGAGCCCAGAAGGAAAAGCAAGTCTACACACTGGCGTGTGGAATCAGACCAATGTGCATACTGCAAAGAAAGGGGACACTGGATTGGCAGGGAACCATCCACCAATAATTATAGAACTAAAGTCAGGAGCCAAACCAAAACAGATCCACCAGTACCCCATCCCCAGGGAGTCCAGGCTAGGCATCACAGGGGTCATGCAGAGCATCTGAGGGAAGGTGTACTTGTCCCAGGCCAGTCCCCCTAGAACACTCCCCTGCTGCCAGTGAAGAAGCCAGATGGGAGCGGGTACAGGCCGGTGCAGGACCTGCGAGCAGTGAGCGAGGCAACAATCGCACTGCACCCCATGGTGCTGAACCCCTACATGCTCCTCAGCCAGCTCTGGCTGGAGGCGGCCAGTTCACCTGTTTGGACTTGAAAGGTGTTAGGACACCTTTTCTTGCCTCTGATTTGTGAAGGAGAGCCAGCCACTCTTTGCTTTCGAATGGGAAGACCTCCACACTGCGGCAAAGACCCAACTAACCTGGACCAGATTGCCACAGGATTTAAGAATTTGCCCACTATATAATGAACATAACAGTCTGAGGAATACAGTAGACCCAGAAACATGGAAGTAGGGCACAGACTGACATCCCTCAGGAGAGGGGGTGGGGGTGTGTGAAGAGATAAACCACAGAACTTATATGCATGTATGCATGACCAATGGACATGGACAACTAAGCCGGGGATGGGGCGGGGGTGGGATGGGGAGGGGGGTGCCAATGGGGTAAAAAAGGTAAAATATCTGTCACAAAAATAAATAAATAAAAAATTAAAACAAAAAATATTTTCAAATAACCAAAGGAAACCATCTCTAAAGAATTATAGAAAAGTACAGGAACAATGTCTCACCAAATAAAAAATATTCATAAAGAGATAAAAATTATTAAAAAAATAGAAATTCTGGAGTTGAAAAGGATGATGATGATGATGATATTAGCACAACTAATATTTACTGAGTGCTTACTAAGTCCCAGGAGCTGTGGAACTACTTTATATTAATAATAATTTTAAAACACACCTCACTGAGGCATTAGGACAATGATGATTTTAGTTTAAATTTATGAACACCTTGAATTTCTAATGTCATTTCTTAAACTTTAAAATGGCAATGACAAATCTCCTGTGCCACAAAACAGACTATTTGAAGATTAGTTCTGAATCAAATTTTGAATGTTATGAATAATTTAATAATAAATGAAATAGCAAAATATGATGTATATGTTCATTAAAATATGAATATAGAAGAATATTTCTGAGACTCTTAATGCAACTTGCAGTGAATTCCCCAGCTACCTGAGTCATTTCTCCTGATGTCGCTGTTGTTGATTTTGTACGTGTCCTCACAGAGCATTCAAAGCAGTTGCCAGGAAACGGAGTGTTCACAACTACAGAAACAGTAATGCCTTTTGTTTCACTTTATCACAGTGTGTACTATTTTGGAACAAATTTTTATTAACTACCCATGTAATTTTACAGTGTGAATTTCAGGAAAGTTCAGGTGGGACTATACTCTAAACATGGCCTTGAGGACTGTTAATGGACCACTTGACATATTTCCCCAAATTTGTGTTCCTAATGAGGCCCAGGAAACACTGAATTTGTCAGTTTATGAAAATTTAGTTCTAATGTCTCTGTGCTACAATAAACTTTGTTTAAATAAACAGAATCCAAAAAAAAAAAAAAAAAAGAATTTGCCCACTCTCTTCAGAGAGGCCCTGGCCAGAGACTTAAAACCATTTACTGATACAGAAATGGACCTAGTCCTGCTACAATATGTAGATAATCTCCTACTAGCCCCCCACATTGAACCAGTGCTGGGAGGGCTCCTACCAGCTCCTTGAACTGTAACACAGGCAGGTACCAGGCCTCCTGGAAGAAAGCACAGGTATGCCAGGCCCAGGTCAAATAAATATCTGGGCTTCCTTATTTTCCAAGGGAAACAAGTCCTGGGCCTGGAAAGAAAGCAGGTCATAATGGCCCTAGCAACTCCAGCCACATGAAGAGAACTTTGAGAGTTCATAGGAGCGACTGGGTTCTGCCAAATCTGGATACTGGGTTATTCAGTATTAGCCAAACCACTTTACCAAGTGCTAAAAGGCCCAGAAACAGCACCCCTCTTATGGAAAGCTAAACAGGAGAAAGGCTTTCAGGCTATAAAAGATCATCTGGGGTGCATGCCAGCCCTGGGCTGCCAGACTCCAGTCAGCCTTTCAACCTCTACATGCATGAAAAGGAGAAAATAGCATTAAGGGTCCTTACACAACCAATGGGACCATGGCAAAGGCCAGCTGCATACTTGTCTAAGCAACTGGACAATGTAGCAGCAGGCTGGCTGTCCTGCCTGAAGGCCATTGCTGCAGCTGTCACTCTCTTACAGGAGGCAAACACTTGGGCAAGAAATCAACATATTTGTTCTCCACGTGGTACCTAGCCTTCTGGCTGGACAGGGACACAAATGACTCTCCAACCTGAGACTGACACAGTACCAGGGACTTCTCCGTGAGAATCCCAAGTGAAAGTCAGCACTGTCTGGTGAATAAACCTGGCTATGTTCCTCCCTGCTGAGCTGGGAGAACCAGACCATGACTGCTTTGAGACAACTGAAGAGGTGCACGCCAGCTGACCAGACCTGTGGGACCAGCCTCTAGACAAGTCAGACTTAACACTCTACACTGATGGGAGCAGCCACATGACTGAAGGGAAAATGAATGGTGAAGTACACTGTCATGGACAATGAGAAAATCATTGAAGCAAAGCCCCTGCCAGCTGGCTGGTCCACCCAAAGGGCAGAACTCTGGGCATTAATTATTGTGCTTGAAATAGCAGAAGAAAAAAGGATCCATATTTACACAGACTCTCGGTATGCCTTCACTGTCATATATATCCATGGGGCAATCTACCAAGAAGAAGGACTCTTAATAGCCAAGGGTAAAGAAATTAAAAACCAGGCAGAAATACTTTGACTGCTAGAAGCAGTCTGGGCCCCTTGGGGAGTAGCAGTAATGCATTGCAGGGGCCACCAGAAGGAAGAGACAGAAGTAGCCCAAGGGAACAGAAGGGCAGATCAGGCAGCAAAAGCAGCAGAAACGGAGACCCTGGCAAATACCCCAGCCATAGAAGGTGCCCTATTAGAACAGAATCTCAATCAGCCAGACACCCCAGAGGAACAGAAATGGGCCATACAAGAGAACTGCCTCCAGACACCCACCAGCACATGGAAACTGCCGGATGAATGGCTCTACATACCCCAAGGCCAGGCCCTCACACACCCAGGGAAAACCTCTCTAGAGGCCTCACTTGGGAGTACTACTTCCCTAACATGTCTGGACTATGTGCAGTGGCAGCAGCTCAATGCCTGGCCTGTGCCAGGAACAATGCAGCAGGTCACCCAAAAAGGCTTCCCGGGGGCAACACAGGGGGAAACGGCCTTTTGAAAACTTGCAGATTGATTTTACTGAGATCAGGCCAAGCCAAGGATACAGATACCTGTATTAGTCTGTACTTTCTCTGGGTGGGTAGAAGCTTTCCCCATCAGAACAGAAAAAAGCAGAGAGGTAGTCAAGACCCTCCTCAGGGAAATTATCCCCAGCTTTGGTTGCCTATGACCATTGGCAGTGACAACGGGCCAGCATTTGTTGTGAGAGTGCTCCGGGAACTAGCAGCACAATTAAAAATTAGTTGGAAGCTACACACTGCCTATTGCCCTCAGAGCTCAGGAAAGGTAGAACACATGAACCAGACTCTAAAAGAAACTCTTGCAAAATTCCATCAGGAGACTGACCTGCCCTGGCCAGGTCTGTTACCCTTGTCATTATTCAGGGTATGAAATGTCCCTAAGGCCACAGGGTATACACCATTTGAGTTAGTTTGTGGGAGGCTGCCAGCCATACTACCCCTACCTAGAGGAGAGCTTCGGATTACAGGGGGAGCAGGGCAGACTAAGTACCTCCAGAAGCTAAGTACCTCCAGAAGCTAGGGGAAACACTTAGCCAGATACAGGCCAAATTAGGCCAAGAACTCTTACCATGAGGGGGCCAGCCCACTCACATAAACCAGGGGACTATGTATGGATTAAAGACTGAAAAAAATAAACCCCTCCAACCCACATGGACTGGGCCCCACCTTGTCATACTAACAACCCCTACCGCACTTAAGATTGCAAAAATCACCCCTTGGATCCATCACAGCTGAGCCAAGAGAGCAATGGACCCAGTGGATTCCAGGAGGATGGACAAGGACCCAAAGGACTAGCCAACATGGTTGCCAACCCTGAAGCTGAAAAGGAAACCAGGCATTGATGGAGGCTCAGAGAAATGGACAATTGCTCAAGATGGTATCTGACTACAGTGGGAAGTTTTGCTATTAGAAATTGGACTGATGACTGTAGCCTCAACAGAATGGAATACCTGGGAGCCACTGGCTCTTGGGGGAACATATTTTGGGCTTGTCTGTGCTTTTGGATACTTAGTATGCTTTGCTTAGCAGACCCTGCCCCAATTCAAGCCCCCATATGTAAATGTAGCACCCCTGAAGAAAGAATATGACTTGCAGGATGAGTCTATAAATTTCCTGCACCGCCCTTCACATATAGCACTGATATGCCCCCGGAATGTGTACAGCTGCATACATCCTTTGTTGTGTCTGGGACAACAAATTATACATGACAGGGGTAATGGCAGGGACTATTGGATACTGAAATTGCTATGGTTATGGACCCACAGGCAGACAGGTTTGTTGAACCACCCACCACCAGTTAAGTAATCTAAACCAGGAGAAATTTGAGGCAGTTAGAAAAGAAGCTGTAAAAGACATTGCCAGATGGCTTAAGAAATAGGAGGAAAAGGTAATATATAAGAATGCCAACCTTAGGACTTTCCAGGAGTCACTATGGAAAATCAGCCCTGTAGTACAGATTCAGGAACTAGTATGGACCATGTACTCAGCATACCAGAATACTAGCAACTCCACTCAGGAATGTTGGGTTTGCCTACCATTCCAGGAGAAAGGGTTCCTTGGAATTCCCATCCCATGTACCTGGAATCACAGTGGGATGCCTCCTGGTCCCAATCAGACACTAACCCAAGGGCCCATAACAACCAAAGTATTCCTAGATGCTAGAGGATCAAATGTAACCTGCCTAGAACCCAAAAAGGTCTTTCCAGAAGAAAACCCAGTAGGGTCTCTTAACCCAGAGCTTTGTACCAGTAGCTTCAGCATCCAAACCTCCCAGGAAATATTGACCCTACTCCTACTATGACTAAGCTGAAAGGGATCTACTTGAATCAAAAGAGGGGTGGGCATAGCAGTTGCAGCTAGTATTGGCTTTGTAGCTGGAATAGGAACAGGGCTACCCCTGTAGGGGACCTAGGGTTCTCTGCCTCTACCTACTATAAGTTGTCTGCCCAACTTAATGCAGACATGACTACAGTAGCAGACTCCTTGACCACCATCCGACAACAGGTTAATTCACTAGCAGAAGTAACCTTATAGAACCGCCGGGCTCTAGGCCTGCTAACAGCAGAAAAAGGAGGAACTTGCATGTTCCTAGGGGAAGAATGCTGCTACTTTGTAAACCAGTCTGGAATCATAACACAAAAGGTCAAATAACTCAGAGAAAACATAAAACACAGAGCCAAAGAATTAAAAAATTGGGATTGGGGAATAGACTCCCAGGGCTGGCTCGGATGGCTACTTCCACTAATTGAACTGTTAGCCATCATTCTTCTAGGAGTAAGCCTTGGACCATGCATAATACAAACTATAGTCCAAATTTTAGGGTCATTTAAAAAATGCCCACTGTAACCAGGTGGGCCATGGCCAAAATATTGGCCCTCCAACAGTATCAGTACAGATATCAACTCCTACAAAGGTCTGAAGACCCAGATTATAGAGACCTGTATCATGATGCAATTGGCAGCAATAGCAGCTAATAGCATCAAAAGAGAGGAATGATAGAGAAAGTAAATCACCATTTTAATTGACCCATCATTTTAGAAATGACATGACCCCTTTTGCTTCCTGCTTCTGTAAGTTGCTTACTGCTTTTTCGCCAAAAGAATGCCTGCTCACTGCTTTTGTGCCAAAAAAAAATGTTCCACCCAGCCTGCTATATAGCTAGGTGTGCCCCACAACTCGAGGCCCAGAATTTTGAGACTGCCTCCTCTGGGTCCACATGGATAAATACAGGAACCTCTTTGCTTCCTCCAGTGTTCAGTCTGAGTCTTTTCCCTAACACTGGTATGTGTGATTGATGCTGAGCATTGTTCTTTAAATTACAGTATGCAGTATTTTTATTATCATTCAGTTCTATTTTTTTTCTGACTCCCACCGTGATTTATTTTTGAGGTTAATCACAAGTGTATTCTTAATTTTAAATATAAGAACTTTCTAGTTAACTTTTAATGCTGAGATCTAGACTAAATGCTGTAAGATTAGAAAACACCATTTAAATAATTTTAATCCTTTGAGGTTTGTTGAAACTTGCTTTTCATAGTACAATAGGGTCATTTAAAAAATGCCCACATTTTCAAAAAGACTAAAGCTAAAATGGTTAATTCTGGAATCTAAGAGTAAGATTGTTGATTCTAGGGAGCATTCAGGAGCAGTTTCACTAGAGAGTGATTTATGGGCCATCAAAAGAGGCAGTGATAGATCAGATTCCCACTGCAGTGTACCAGTGTGATTCTGTCTCCCGAAATGTCAGCTCCTCCTTGATTCTGTCTCCCAGGACTTCAGATGCTCCTTGCTTCCAGAGCATTGAAGGGTGTCTCGCAGCCCAGGACACTCTCTTCCAGTGTTGCTGGGTGGTGGCTTTATTGTTCTTTAGGGTTCAGCCTCAGTGCTGCCTGTACAGAGGTGCAATTTTATGTCTGGGGTCAAAATTGACTGGATGTCTTCGTTGTGTTTAACCACTTCTCAATGTGTATATGGAGTAGGGTTTTTTGTTGTGGATGCTATTGATCTTTGTCCTGAGGGACTGTTCTCGGCATTGTGAGTGCTCATTGACATTCATTACGTCTATTCCCTGTATGCAGGTAAAAGAACCCCATTACCCTACCCTGAGGACAATCTGAAGGGCCTGCAAACATGTGCAAATGCCCCCTCCAGGGTTCAACTACCTTTGGTTTGGGACTAAGACCTGAGGGGAAACCTTTTCTCTGCTGCTATCTAGTGTACAGGTATGGAATTGCACCTTTCAGGGATGAATCTGCGGATATTTGCAAGTTTCCTACTATCAAAGTCTCCCAGGCAGGTTATATAATCCCTGATACCAAATGTTTTGTAAATCTTTGCTTATGTTCTACTTTTGATCTGCTTCTGCTTGAAGATCTCTAATTTCTTTATACAAATGAAGTTATCATAGATATGTTTGTATTAAATGTGCATATCTTTTCTTTGTAACCTGTGCAATATCTTAATCCAAAGATTTCTGAGGTTACAGAGAGGTTTGTTTCTCTCCCATATAAGCAACTAGATGTAAGGAATCGGGGGCGCCGCCGAATAAAACAGAGAAGAGACTGGAGAGCCAATCAGCCAAATAAACAGGGATCAGGCTTTATTGGGTGCACTCCGGGCGGGTTCACAGACTCCGGGGGTCGAGTCCTAGAAGCCGCGCTCAATGTAGGGGCTCATGTCTTTTATATCTGCCTGTTGCAGCTGGAATTTGTCCCTTAGGATTTGGCCCAGCGGGGGTTATGCATGGAGCCTCTGGAATATGAATAGATAAGATGGGAGTTAATCTATAGCCCAGAGGCAGGCCGGTCAGGGTGGGAGACAAGGCTGAGCAAGGAGACAATGGTCGAGCACTTTGCCTGGCGCCAGTCCCCCAGGCCATCGGACATTCCTGACTCTGTGATAATGACAAAGGGGTGCAGATGTCTTTCTGGCTACTTCGAGCTGGACAGGGGCGGCGTAAGGGGAGTGGGCCCATGTCGGCATGATCCGGGCCTGAGGATCTGGTGAGAGGTTGATAATGGCTTAGCATCATGATCTCATGCACCGTCTGGCTGGTGAAGGCCTTCAGTCAGTTTTGTAGTAGGGAGGAGAGTAGTCGCAGGAGACAGGGTCCGAAGGCTAGGGCTAGAAAAAGGAGAGTTAGGGGACCCATAAGCGGTAAAACCCAGTGTGCCCAGTTGGAATCGAACCAGGTGCTCCAAGATTGATCTCGCCTTTCCCAAATGCGTTGTGCTCTTTCTTTTAAGTTATTGGCAGCATTTCGGACGAGGCCTGACTGGTTAAGATAGAAGCAGCATTGCTCTTCTAGGAAAACACATATACCTCCCTTTTCTGCAGTGAGGAAATCTAGGCCCTTCGATTTTGAGGGTGACTGCTGGCTAAGGAGTCTAGTTGATCTTGGGATGCTGAGAAGGGTGGGAGGGCTATTTCTTCTAAAGAATTTTGTAGTCTTCGATAGGATGTGGAAATATGATAGAGAGGTTCCTAGCCCACCTGCCCCGAGTCCCAAAGCTCCTGTACTGCTTAGGGCAGTGAGAAGGGGTACCAGCTGTATAGCCCGTTTGTGTCTTCTTGTATTAATCAGGGTGACGTTGGGAACAGGCAGGAAGGCGTCCTGGGGGACTATATTGATGTTGGGGGTGAGATATACCAAGGTGCAGGTGCCAGTCCAGTTAGTGGGGAGACATATATAGGTGGTGGACCCACACATATGGCAGAGTAGGCTGAGGAGGACAGGGATAGGCAGACCCAACAGTCAGGCGCAAATGTGGAGTTGGCCTTATAGAGGAGGCGTTGGGTCAAATTCAGGGTACGGAACAGATGGGAGGATTCCAGAAGCGAAGGAGAGAAGGCGGCAAGAATGAGTGGGCAACCAGGGGCGAGGCCCAGAGTCAGAAAGATGTATAGCAGAATCATAATGACTTATCGTGGATGATCCAATTAGGGCATCTTGTATATTCTGATTTTGGTCGGCCCTAATGGAGTGCAGGTGAAGCGAGGCTCCGGGACTGGTTGCTCTTCTGGAATCGGGGCTTTCTTTATCCTAGAGAGATGGATCCAGGCGGAGATCCCCAACACCTTAACTGCAGAGGGAGTAGTCAGAACAACGGTGTATGGCCCCTCCCATTTAGGGTGTAGGGGTCGGGGAGAGAGGGTCCTGATTAGTACCCGGTCTCCGGATGAAATGGGTTGGGAGAGCTCCGATCCCAGGTCAGGTCCAGGTTTAGGAAGGGTACGGTTAGCATGTTCTCGGAGGAGGGAGCGAAGGAGGGAGAGGTAGGGCAGGTATGAAGCCAGAGGGGGTGGGGAGTCTATAGACGGAGTAGGAAGGAGAAAGGGTCTTCCGTATAGAAGTTCAAACGGACTGAGGTGAGAGGGTCCCCGAGGCGCGGCTCGAAGATGGGTAAGGGCCAGGGGTAGCAGGTCAGGCCAGGACTGTCGGAGTTCCAGGCTGAGTTTGGTTAGATGTTCCTTGATGAGGCCGTTGGCCCGCTCAACCTTACCCGAGGACTGGGGGTGATAGGCCGCATGTAGTTTCCATTTGATGCCAAGAGAGTCCGAGACCGCTTCAGTGACCTTGGAGATGAAAGCTGGCCCGTTGTCTGATTGTGTGGAGTTTGGCAGCCCGAAGCGAGGGATGATGTCTTTCAGTAGGTGAGTGGCTACAGTTTCTGCAGTCTCTGAGGCGGCTGGGAGGGCCTCGATCCAACCTGAAAAAGTATCAACCATGGTTAAAAGATATTTTAGTTGTTTGTGTTTAGGCATATGAGTGAAGTCTATCTGCCAGTCTTGTCCTGGCAGGTGACCCCGCATTTGGTGTAGGGGCCTGCGCACATGGCAGGCTCCTTGGCTGTTGGACCTGGAACAGACAGAACATGAGGCATGTGCAGCCTGGATAGCCGGCCGGAGTTTGTCAGGGTGGAGGATTGGGGATAAGAATCGGTGAAGGGCGTCGGGGCCTATGTGGAGAGACTTGTGGATCTCCGACAGTATTTGCAGTCTTTGGGCGTCTGGAAGAATTAAGAGGTCGGTAAGGCGGTGGGGGGAGAAAACCTGGAGAGGCTGTTGCAGGTTGATCTTCAGTGCCTCCGTGGTGAGTTCTGCCGCTGCTGCGAGGGCCCGGAGGCAAGGCTGCCATCCACGAACAGTGGGTCCACTGCTTTGAGAGGTAAGCCAACAGGGACCAGGGTGGGGCCGAGTGGCTGAACCAGGACCCCTATGGCTAAGTGATGTTTTTCGTCTGTATAGAGGAGAAAAGGTCGTTGTGGATTGGGGAGAGCAAGAGCTGAAGTAGAGCACAAAGCCTCAAGGAGGGTCTGGAAAGCCCGGCGGACCTCCTTAGGGGAGGTCAGGGGTCCCTCAGGGGTGTCTCTGGCTGCCTGGTAGAGTGGTCTGGCTAGGAGGGCAAAATTGGGGATCCAGTGCCTGAAGAACCCCATAAGCCCAAGAAAGGACTGAATT